>NC_084824.1:45991281-46012818 GCF_958449725.1 Rosa rugosa | reverse complement strand
AAATCTTCAATGATCTGATAATCGTGCAAATTAAAAAGAGTTTGGACACTGAACCTAGATTTCTAGTCACCAATCTGCCCATGCTCATGTCATCCCTTTGATTTTGGATGACTATCTCTATTATAAAGAGAATGAACAATATCTGGAGGACTATCCCACCAAATCATACCAGAAGATAAGGTGCCAAACCTTGCAACAACAAACAACATTGGCAACTTGATTTCCTTCCTGATATATATGAGAGGAGCGAAAATGCATCATTGAAATCCGGTACAAATAATTCTTCCACAACACACGAAGATGGGAGAACGGAGATGGTCTAGTACAATTTGAGAATCCACCTCTAACCAAACATATATATTTCTAATTTCTCAGTCAAGAAAGCTTAATCGCCTTAATGACCGCCATTACCTCTACTGCCATTGAGTTACGAATATCAAGAAGAAAAGAGAAAGCTCCAATAAAACACTGTCAGTGTTAACCTTCACCAATCCAGAATGAGGAAGGTGCCAATTAACCTCAAGAACTCTAAGAGCTCTGCGAGGATTACAACTTGTCCAAAACACTTAAAGGCTCGAAGATCAAGAATAGAGTTATGCATGATTTTAGTAACAAGGCGATTAGAAGCTTGAATATGCCCAACAATAAACCCAAACATATTAATTGCATGAACCACTTCACCATCAAATTAAATCTAACGTTGTTTCTAGAATTCCATATGAACCATAGAGCAGTATGAAAACCCACCATCCATAACTGAGCATTACGTCTAGAAAGAAGACCACAATTGTAGACATTTAATATTGAACTAGGAAAAGCAGATTTATTCAACAAAAAAAAGTCATTTTGCTGAAGCGAATACGGACTCCACATACTTGCAACAAAGACCACATCTAGATGCAAGAGCAATCCCTCATTTGCAATATATAGATCCTCCGAAAGAACACAGCCATGTAAGACCCGCCATGTCATCAAAGAAATACTGGGTGTAATGAACTTCAATCAAATAGACTTACCCCATGAAGTAGAAGGAGCATATATGTGGTCTTAAAAACTGAAAAAGAAGCCTTTATAAATAGCTCACCTGACGATGATGCAAACCAAATAAGTTCATCACTAGCTAAAGGATTAGAAGCGATGATAACTGGCTCAATGAGGTCACAAAGACCTGAGAAGTGAAGTTGTAATAAAGGAGGAAGATTCCAAGATCCATTAGATACAAAATCTACCACCGTACCATTTAAATCATCCATCACACCAACATGTCCCCCAAAAAAATCAATGAGAGGCCGCTCCAAGAATTTATCCCTCCAAAAAGAAACTTCAAAACCAGAGCCAATCAGCCACATTGAATTATCATTGACAATCTGCCAAAAGATTTTCACACTAGGCCATATAGAAGATGCAGCATACGAGCATCATAAATTGTCATTTTGCCAAAATCGAGCTCGAATAAAAGTACCGCCCAGTGAACTTGAAGAAAAAACATCCCAACATCATTTCAAGAGAAGAAATCGATTAACAACCACTAGTTGTTTGAGACCCAAACCACCCTCCTCATAAGGTAAGCAACATGTCTTCCAAGAAATCAAAGGAATTCCATGTTTATCAATTGAACCAAACCAGAAAAAATTCATACACCAACCCCCTACCTTTCTTAAAAGTGATACTGGCCATTCACATACTTTAAAACTATAAACAAACATGCTATATATCACAGACTTAATCAATTGAAGTTGTCCAGCCCTTAAAAGCAATGAACCTGTCCAACTAGAGAACATACACGAGCTTTTTCAACCATATTAAAATATGGAACTCTAGGCTTGCCATGAAAAATGGGGATACCCAAGTAAGTGAATGGAACCAAACCCAATAGGATGCCCAAAGAAGATGCAATGGCATGACCTTGTCGATAAGTAAGCATTTACTTATAAAGACTTAAGATTTAGCTTTGTTAATAACGACCAGAACTTGGCCATAAGACTCAAAAAATTCCATAACGTACAACAGCCAAGTTGTGCTTTTCCCCACGGCAAAAAAACAATTACATCATCAGCAAATAACACATGGGAAGGCGCTTTCATACATCTTCGAGAAGAAATAAGATGCAACCGACCAGAGTTAACAAGCTCAGTAAGACCACGATTAAGAACCACTTCTGCCAGGCAAATTAAAAGAGTAATGGAGACAAGGAACTCCCTGCCTCATACCCATTCTGCATGAAAAGTAACACACCGGACGACCGCTAATTAAGAGAGAGAGCTTCGCTGACCGTAGAATGACATGCACCTAACCGAAAACGGTGAGATGAAAACCAAAAGCTTCAAGAACATGAAGAACAAATCCCATAAAAGTGTGTCAAAAGCCTTGGCAATATCAACCTTAATTGCAACATTACCACCATAACACTTCATATCCAATAGACTAAAACACTCTGAGGTTGTTAGAGCAATTTCACTCATTGGGTCACTAGGTCAGATACTCTATTCACTGTTTTTTTATGTTTATTTCCACCCTATGGGTCAATTTCGCGACCTACAAACTGACCTAGTGACTCATGTCAGTTTAGAAACTGTGCCAGTAACCCAGAGGGTGGAAATAAACATAAAAAAAGTAGTGAATAGTAACTGACCTAGTGACCCAACGGGTGAACTTGCTCTTAGAATACAAGCAGAAATATTGTGCCCTAGTATAAATGCATGTTGCTGAGTTGAGATAATTCAGGAAGAAATAGAAGCAAGTCTAAGAGTAATAATCTTCAGAATGATCTTGAAAATAAAACTTGGTAAGGCAATAGGTCGATATTGTGAAATGGAATCAGCATTGTTGACCTTAAGAATCAAAGTAATTAGCCCAGAATTGAAAGTTGCCGGTAGATAACTTGTGGTAAAGAACTTTTCAATTGCACGAACCACATCATCCCCCACTGTCTCCCAGCAAGAGATAAAAAAAAATGTTCATTAAAACCATTTAGAACTGGAGCGCTATCTGCATTCATAGACTTAATAGCCGTAAAAAATTTCATCCGAAGACAGAAGAGCAATAAGAGAAACATTCTCTTCATCAAAAACCAAAGAAGAAATTATTCGACTAACAAGAGTACTAGCATCATAATCTCCTGCATGGTGAGCAAAATGATTTGAATAGAAATCAACTATGTGATTATTAATAAGTTCAGAATCATCATAGACTGGATCACCATCTCGGAGAAGAGTAATATAGAGCAACTGTCAGGTTCGACAACTAGCATGAAAAATTTAGTATTGCGATCCCCTTCTGACAACCAACACACTTGAGAATTCTCTCGCCAAAACATCTCTTGCAATCTCATAGACTCGGTTGACTTAGCTTGTAATTACCTTCCATAGCAAAATCTGCCTCTCAGACCCTCCATTAGCGTAACTAACACTACAAGATCATTCTCAACTTGTCTGTGAATATCATCAAAGACCTCCAAGTTCCAAGTTCTAAAGGCCTTGAGCAAAACACGCAACTTGTGCTGCAGTATTGATAGTGGACAACTATGAGAACTAAGAGAGCTCCAATATATTGCAACAAACCCATGAAATCTGGATGAGTTTCTTGTCTTAGTTTTCAGACTTCTTTCTGTTTTGGGCTTTTGCCTAGTTCACCAAAAGAACAAGGGAAAAAAAAAAAAAAAAAAAGAGATTACTGGTCACTCCTTGTACCTTTAGGGCGTTAACAGTTCAGTCCTTACTATCCTAATTTTAACAAATTACTCCTCAGACATTCAAATTTCACACAATGTGGTCTAAAATGACTATTTTACCCCTCACTTCTTTTTTATTTATTTATTTATAATTCTTCTCTTTTTTATTATTATTATGTTTTCTGCTTCTCTCTCGCTGGAGTCAAGCTCTCATAGTCCCTCACCTAGGGATTGATCCGAAATCCGAATTCAACGACGACGATGTTGTCTAATTACTTGCATAATGGGATCGAGGTGCCGAAGCGGGCCTGGTGTAGCCTCCCGAACTCGGATAAAGCCAAGTACATCGTCGTTGCGTTGAGGGAGAAGGACGACGAGGGCGTCGGTTTAATTTGGGATTTCTTGGAGCTTTGGGTTGAATTTGGGTTTTGTTTTCGCCTCCCGAACTTGGATGAATCACTTACAATTCTGAGCTCAATTGCTGGTTTAAATGTTGGAGCTTTGGGTTTAATTTGGGGTTTAATCTGGGTGGCTCTATCCATAGCCCTTCCTGCTCTTCTCCATATCATTCGTTGAATCTTGTCTCGAAACTGACCATAGCTATCTTGCAAAACAGTTGCAAAAACACTACCCCAAACACCTGCCCCAACACCAACAATTCTCAATGGATCACCATCAGCCTTGCCTACAATGCGCCGCAGCTCATTAACCCTGACAACCACAGAAGAAGAAACAAAGTACGCTTTTGTAACAGAGAGAAGCCAAAACGACGCGGTCGTGAGCCCGGACTGGAAGCAAAGCCCGGACTCGAATCAATTCGAAACCTTGGCTGCTGGAATCGATCTCGAACCTTCAAGGCAAGCCCTTGCAGTGGTTGTCGATGTTGAAGAGCTCTGAGAGGTGTTCCGGTTCTTGACGTCGCACAACTTGCGCCGAGGAGGCCGGCTCCGGTGGGTAGTGCAAGGCTCCGAGCCTCCATCGTGGAGCTCTCGGGGATCGGAGGCGTCGGGTTTAGAATGGGGACCGGGAGTTGTCGGGGTTGCTGAGTCACTCAATGAAACGCTGCCACCGACACCGTCATCTGCCATCGAAGGATCTGGTGGAGCGTGCCGGGCTCGAAGGCCTTGGATTCGAAATCGGCGCGGGGCATTGTCGGGGTTGCTGAGGAGCTCGATCGAAACATCTCGGCCTCCGCTATCTTCCTCCCAAGGAAGTATCCGATGAGAGAGAGAGAGAGAGAGAGAGAGAGAGAGAGAGAGAGAGAGAGAGAGAGAGAGAGAGAGAGAGAGAGAGAGAGAGAGAGAGAGAGAGAGAGAGAGAGAGAGAGAGAGAGAGAGAGGGTAAAATAGTCATTTTAGACCACATTGTATGAAATTTGAATGTCTAAGGAGTAATTTGTTAAAATTAAGATAATAGAAACTGAACTGTTGAATCCCTAAAAGTACAAGGAGTGACCAGTAATTTCTCAAAAAAAAAAATGATGTTTCAAATAATTGAATTCGTATATGTCAACTTCATCAGTATGAAAAACAATACTTGTATGACCTAATTGAACAAATAGAAAACAGCGATCAGATCATCTGGATCTCCATTAATTTTTAATTTTTAATTGCCATTTCAAAGACACCATAAGATAATGCAGAGCCAGAAAGATGCAGTACTATGCACAAATGTTGAGCTTTAAACTGATCGAACATGTGCTTCCATACCAGACAAAACTTCAAAATGATTGAATATTAAAAAAAAGAAAAATTCCAATTGTGAATTTAGAGTAATGTTAGCTGTACCACCTTTTCATGTACGCTTACATTAATCGTTAACTGAGAGCAAAAGTTTGATTAGAAAATCCGCTTTCTATCATCTGGAAAATGGTAGAATTGCATAATGCCCTGTATGCATTTGGAACTGCTACAGAAGCTTGAGTCTTGACACAGGCATTCTGAAACAATCGTTATAAACTATTGTAAAGACCTTGAGATACAATCAAATCGAAATTAAGATGAATCACGTACAGCTTACATTACATCGATCTATTTGAGAAACAATCTGCGTATACAACATAGACTCCATATACAAGACGGGACAGATTATATCAGATAGAAAATTCATTTCTATTCTTCAATGATAACCAATGGGCGCCGGTGCTTCACTCAATTCTTTTCCCTGAAATTGAATATCCTGCATGCAGAAAACAGACAGCTTTAGTGCTCATTATAGGGGCCTCAAAACTTCAAGTGAAAGCAAAGATCATCTTGGTAACAAAATTTTAAAACCAGTACTAACGAGCTTGTAAATATAAAATTACTCACAGATGCAAAATGGTTGACATCCCGATGGTGAGCTTCATCAGCACGAATCACAGTAATAACATCATGAAGTGTTGCATCTTTAGGTAGCCTCCAGTAGTCAATGGCTATTGCAGGAGCTGGCACATTTTCAATTTTGCCATTTTCGATAGCCTTCAAATACTCTGTGTAAGAGATTACAGCTTCCTCTTCCAGATACCCAGTAACCCTATGAGCCACTTTGGGGGAAAGCAAATAGAGCACAAAGAAGGTATTGAAGAAGACCCCCTGCGCAGCCAGAACCAGTAGCCTCTCGTGCCACACGGGCTTCACAAGTTCCGCTACTGTCATAAGGTGCATCCTCTCATTCTCTGCTTCTTCAAGTAAAGCTTTGATCCAACCACCACTGTGCTCAAACTTGCGGAGAGATCTTAAGTGTAGCACCATTCCTCCCACCATGCCAGGGACAGCTGCGATAGTTTCCAACATCATTGCGTGGCATCCATGCCGCTCCTGCAATATGCATTTCATCACTTGAGAGATCATATCACAAAGAAGAATATAGGCTTCAAACATTAATTTTTACCTAGTGTGACCAAAGGTCTACTGTAACAACTATATTTCCTTAAACAGAAAAAAGGCCTAGATAAGCAGCAGTAGGTACACAAGTCAAAACTAACATAGCCTGACATGCCTTTCACAATTACAAGTGTACGTCTATCTGAAAGAAGATGGATGACAGAAAACCAAAAAGAATGCTGAAAGCTAGCTCATTTCTGAGGTTATCTGAAACCAAAAAGCTAATTAGCTACCATCCTCAATAACAGGTTTCAGAACTCGCTTCCTGTCCCAACCAATTTCAGTGAAAACTTTGCATTACTTATCTAAAGCCAGAAACATTTGCATTTGTGAGGTACAACAGAAATCCCCTAATTAGTGCTTTAAGTCTGGTAATTGATGACTTGAAGAAATAGACCAAAAAATCTGTACTTGGGATCAACTATGTGAATCTAGTTTATCATATAATGACACTATATCCCAAGTCTTTTTTATATTACTTGCAACCATATCATCATTTGTCTTCCTCTTCTAGTCAACTAATCATAAACTCTAAAAATACTAAATCGACAAGCCTCAGACAAATCAATAAAATCTTTTAGAGCCATAACTTGAAAGAAAAAAAAAAGCAGCAAAGGTAACTCACCTTGAAGTAAAGATCAGATAGAACTCGAAGAAACTTGACAGTCCTGAACGCAATTTTGTCCTGAAACGTCTTGGGCACATGGTGCTTGCTCAGATCGATGGAGGTGTCCGCTTGATAACTCTCCCATGGCTACATTCACAAAACACAAATTTCAAATTTCAAGATTCCCTCTTAAAATTAGTGACCATAAACACAATTAACAACTTTAAATCACTGTGCTCTTACCTTAAAGCAATTCCATGGCCACTCAGTCCCATCCTCCCTAGTAATCTTGGGCGTCATAATCCCCCAGTAATTCGAAACCACCATACTATCATCCACTTTCTTCACTCCGCTCTCCTTCTGGTCTTTCTCCTCCGACGTTTGAGCAGAAGCCGACCCCGTGCTCATCATCCTCCTCCACTGAAACGCCCCAAGAACGCCATCGTTTTGCGGCTTCAGAAACTCCGCTGTCTCAACATTCCTAGCAACAGCCGCCGTGGAAATGTACCGGTTCCAGCTCCCGCCACTGCGCAGACCTCCGATCACGGACCTCAACGCAACGCGGTTCATCTCAAAGTATTCTAAGTCAACCGAAAATCTGGGATTGTTTTGTTTTTTCTTTTGCTGACCGTGATTGCTTTCTAGCTTGATATGAGATCAATGAAAGTTCTTACAGCATTTTATATGGTGAAGTTTGGAACTTAGAATCAACCAACCGGGAAATAGCTGGTTGAGGAACTTGACTTGACTAATCTAATCTTTTGTCCAAATTCCGTGTATGTTGGATTTATGGAGAGTTGCATGGTCGCTAACGCTAGTGCGGTCAAACGGGGTGGTGCGACCAAATTTCTTGCGACCCACGTCGGAGTCTGTAAAACTGACACGTGTACAGATTACGAGTTTCAAGGAAGTTGCTGACTGGTGGCTGTGAGAAGCAAACTTCTCCCTTTCACATTGGTCAGAATATTCGGGCTCCAGAAGTTTCTTTGGACGTCTTCTGGTCACTTTCGTCCCGGTAGTTGACGGGATCGGCACTTTCGATTCGGTCATGTGTAGGCTCATTAACGCATCAAGCTTTTATCATTAAAAGTATAAATTTAATTGCTTCCATAGCTTATCGCAATATTGATTAGACGCCGGCTTCCGTGGGTTATTGCAATATTAATTACTTGCATTTTAATCATATCTAAAATGCTAGAATTAAACTTATTTTTATGATACTTGTTATATAATTAATTTATTTTTATTTATACAAAAAAAATAGAGTTGTGAAAACGAGATAAAATAATGCGAAATTGGAGCAAAATGGAGTTTCAAAATAAATAAAAAGACGAAATAGTCAAAGTTGGTCAACAATGATCAATGCGTATAATCATATCTAAAACACTAGAATTAAATTTATTCTCATGATTATTATTATATAATGAATTCACAATTATTTTATTTATAAAAAATAAATGAAGTTGCGAAAATGAAATAAAATAATGTGAAATTGGAGCAAAATGAAGTTAAAAAAAAAAAAATATGAAATAGTCGATGCTGCTGGTCAACAATGATCAGTGCTATCAAAGGAGCAAAGTCCTAAATGATCAGTGCTATCAAAGGAGCAAAGTCCTAAATAGTCGATGCCGCTGGTCAACAATGATCATTGCCTTAATGAAGGAACAAAAAGTGAGAAGATAAATTAACAAATCTGTAATGGTTAATTAAGGGTCTTTCTAAATGTACCCAGCAAATATCCAAGTGCACCCAGCAAAATTTTTACATCCAACAAATTTATAAAATCTCTAACCACACCCAGCCAGTTTTCCTATAATACCCTTTTATTTAATTAAACCCAGCAAACTTGTTGGGTACAAAACTCTTCATTCTGACGAAGAATACCAAACACCCAATAGTTTTCCATGGAACAAATTGAAAATAAACCTCACAAAAGTGTCTGACGATGAAAATCAGATCCCAAAAGAATAGATGAAAAGTGATAAAGACTTACATGTATGAAGACATTCATAAATAGCTGTGGGACTTGTGGCTTCTCTGAATAGCTCATTGCATATGCGGCATGTCATGCATGCCTCAAGTTCTGTTCTTCTCTCTTGTATCCTTCGGTTTCCATGAATGAAGTTATTTTGACAAAAAAAAAAAAAATTCTCCCTCTTAACTTTCAGAACCGGTGCGGGTTGCTGCTAGTCGTCATCATTATCTTCTTCCAAATCCCACTGAGAACAAAGCACTCTACTTACGTGAAAGTAGTAATTAAGCACATGGTGCATGTCACCAATTACAATCAAGAAACCCCACAAACCCAATATGGGCTTTATTTTTTGTCATTTGATGAAGAAAAAGACTGGGATTGGGGGGAGAGGGATTTTGGTTCTTGGTTCTTGTTCGATTTTGACAATGAGGGGGACGATAGGGTTTGATGATCTGTTCGAGGCTCCAAACAGCTGCAATCTCAATTGATTTAGAAAACACACACATGAGGTGGAATATGGAACCCATGTTTGTAAAAAACATAAAAGAATCGAAGGCGTCGATGGACTTGAGCCGCATAAGTTTTCCAGGTTGAAAACTACACATAAGTTTTAAGACGGTTGTTATTCCTAATTTCCACCGAAGCCAAGAAAAACAAAAACGAAAAGGTTGTCTTTTCTTCCTCTACTTTTCTTTGTTTTTTTGCGAAGTCAAAGTGACTCAAATATGTTGGATTATGCAAGGGGGATGATGAACTACATAGTATACTGCAAAAGACGTCTGTATTTTGTATGAATTTTGCTGGGTGTACAAGTTTGTTGGGTTTAACTAAAGAAAAGGGTATTATAGGAAAATTTGTTAGGTGTAGTTAATATTTTATAAATTTGCTAGGTGTAAAAAAATTGCTGGGTACATTTAGAAAGACCCTTAATTAAGCATATGTTGGTTAATTAAGCATGATTGTAAGCATGCACGTGGTCACTTTGTTTCTACCTTTCTCCCCCACTTGCTGACACGTGCAATAGACTCCTTTTCTTCTGGAGCCACACACCAACTACTCATTACTCGTTCTCTGTCTAGACCACCACGGCTGACTGCCCCATGCACATTCTCTTCCTTTACCCCTGGAGGTGCCGCAGTTCATGTCTTTTTCATAGCGGAGGCCTGCTTCATTTCTTCGTTTCTTATCTTTATGTTGTATTTTGATGTCTATTATGATGGGTAGTAACTACAGGGGCGTAAGCAGATTGTAGGCTGTATGGATTGTAGCCTAGATAAGATGTTGGCCCAAAAACTCCTAAATGTATGTATATTTCCCTTCTACCCATACCAGCCTAAAGAAAAAAAAAATTATTTGTAGCTACTCAACTAACTCGAGCCCGCAACGACAGTGCGGCACAGCAGGTCACTAGGTCAGTGGCTGCTTACTTGAACCCACAAACCGCCACCGGAAATCGCTGTGAACCCACAATCTGATTTGGGGATCCCTGCTTCACAAGTACAAAAACTTTATCTTTCATCTTGATGGAGATTTAAATTCCGATTTGGGGAAATCTCATGAATCTACTCTAAATTTCTGACAACAATCTTGAAGCCAATTGTTGGGTTTGTGGGTTTAATATGAAAAGCTCTAATCTTTGAAACCATATGGTTGGGTTTGTGGTTTTGTTGTAGGCAGACCTGCTGCTTCTGCTTTTGGATGGATTGGAGTTGCTGGCGGTTGCTGCTGCGTTTGTTTGTTTGATTTGGAGAATTGGAGTTGCTAATACGTGTACGTCTCTGTGCTCTATATTGTTTGTTTGTTTCATTCCTTTCATTGTTGTACGTCTCTATGCTCTTCTTATTTGCTTATTTGCTCTATATTGTTTGTTTGTTTGCATTATATGTTTGTTTGATTTTGGGTCTTGACCTTTTTGATTCCAGGACTTGACCTTTTGTGTTTTGGGTGGTCTTCGTTTTTCTTCTTTATTTATTTTTCAGGACTTGACCTCTTGAATGTTGCAAGGCATTCAGGCTAAAATATTAAATCTATTTATGCAAATATATGTTAAGGAGGCACATAGTATTCCCTATTGTTAATTTTGGATGATTTGGATGTCAAAATTTACCGTAGGCGGATGTAAGAGGTTATAAGCCATTAGACATTATTTGTTGTGAAAGTCTGCTACAAGTTAGTAACTAATGGAAATGTATAATTAGTTGTAGTTGTGTTATGTCTAAAATATGTGTGTGTGTGTGTGTCTATATATTTGATAGCATTGATAATGATTCTGTGATTGCTGAGTTTGAAATGAATGGGTCTCGAATGGTACAAATTAGTTAGTTTATTGTTGTTTTACAACAAATGTATGCTTGTAGCGGTTGGGATTCTTTTTTGCTAGTAAGGAGGTCTAGGGTTCAATTCTCTTTAGCAGCATTACTATTTTTTTTTCTGGTATGTTGTGTGTTGTGTTGTTGAAATTATGAATGGATCACTTCACCTTCTTGAAGTAACTTTTTCCTTTTTGAATTTCTGTTGTTTTTTGTTTCTAGTTCATACTGTTTTATGCTTCGTTAATTATAAAAGTTTTTTTATTAAATAATTATAGATGTTTTTCTTTACTTAATATATTCATTTAAAAGAAATCAAATATTATTGCATTCTGTTTAGGGATTGCTGGTTTTTATTTACTGAGAAAATATTTTACTAATATAGATAAGGATACTGTTTTGAAACGATTTTAAAATATGAAATCACGTCAATGACAATAATCAAGTTAATAGATAGAAATTTTATTTAGAGATTTTGAATTTTTTGATATATCCATTTGTGCCCCAGTAAACTTAAAGTTCTGGCTCCGCCACTGGGTGTGAGGATGAGCCTCCCACTGGGTTCCAAACCTAAAAAAAAAAAATAATAATAATAATAATAATAATTATATATATATATATATATATATATATATATATATATATATATATATATAGAGAGAGAGAGAGAGAGAGAGAGAGAGAGAGAGAGAGAGAGTGAGAAATTTTAAAATGTTTGTGCACTTCTAATTAGCCTAGATAAGTTTCGGATCCTGGATCCGCCATTGAGTAACTAGATTCTTTTTGGAGACGAGGGTTGTGTTCCCTGGCTTAAATCTTGTGTAAAAGATATTCAATTTAATGTAATGATGAAATTTTGTATATAATGGATATTTATATTGATCAATTATTGTTTGGTGGAAATGCATGTCTAAGAGTCTAGTCAGTTCTAGGGTGTATCATTTGAGCATGTCTAGGACAGAGTGAGAGGCTTGACCCCCTCTAATTCTTAAGCTAAAAACCCTAATGGTTATAAGCATGGTGACTTACACCCGTTGCGTGATTGCGCCAGCGTATTGCTTAGTAGTCTAACTCCTCAATCTCTAGGCCTCTTGATATAAGTTAGTGATCCTTGAACGAGCTCTAATTCATGTCAAGTGAGTTCCTACGACTCTTGAATCGAAGTAGGAATACCATGAAATGAAGTTTCCGTCCTTGAGCTTTGAATCACATTAGATATGATCACTGCCTAATTAGAAAATTAGCATCAACATTAGATTAGATTCCGACACATAGGACTTGGGTAAAAGAACCATCCTAGCACCCTAACATCCCCATTTATATTGTCTTTTCATTTTCTTTATTTATTTGCAATGTAGTTGTCGCATTTTATTTTATTTTATTTAGTTAATTAGCAAATCAAATCATGAAATTGAATGAATTTTGATTCATTGTAAATAACCACCACTATGCTCATAGCTTTGATTAGGCTTTGGTTCTTACCAAAACCAAGCATTGTTAAGGCTATTGGTGCCTTAGTTTAGCATTTTTTTTATCTATTTTTTTTGTTTGCTTAGTGACTCTAGTTTCAACTACCCAAGGATTGTGGGTTAGCCACTAATCCATGTGGTATGATAAATTCTTGACATAATATTTATCTTCCTCGACAACAATACGTACACTTGCATAAATATGTATCAAGCCAAATATCAAGATTTGAGTTGGAAGAATAATAAGAAAGTAAAAGGATCCGAAATGACTCTTGAAGAACATCTTCAATGGAGATGTCAAAAGAAGTGTGTCAATTTTGATTTTGAAGGCTGACATTGTCATTCAACATATGGGGCTATATATGCTTTTTTTGAGTTGAATGAGGTTAAAACTTTATTGGAAATGGAGCACAAACTCAGGGTACATGCTTTTCAGCATCAATTACAGTATGAATAAAAGAAGGAACATAAAGGAAAAAGAAGTTTTGATCTTGTGCCGAAGCATAGGCTGCCAAAGCATGTGCAGCCTTGTTTGCGTCCCTTCTGACATGAACAATTCTTGAACTGACCATAAGTGCTAAATCTTCACCTATATCCTCATAGAGCCTCCTAAGGAATGAGGTATTTGGAGTTCTATCTTGAGTCAACTGTTGCTGCAAAACTAAGCAATCTGTCTAGAAAATAACAGGCTGTAAAGCTTGTTCCAGAGAAAATGTTACAGCTCCCCTACAGGCCAATAGTTAGGCATGTTCAGCAGATTGAACATGGTCTATTACCTTCCCAACTGCACTGACAAAATTACCATTGGCATCCCTAACCAGAAATCCAATAGCTGCTCTGCCATTCCCACCATTATATGCACCATCAAAATTCAATTTTACCCAACCTTGAGGAGGTGCTTTCCATTTCAATGTCTCCTCACATTCTGAACTCCCTGTAACTTTGAGTTATGAAAGATGAAATTACTAAGTCTGCTAGAAGACATGAGAGCTATATCACAAGCTGAAGTGATTTTGTTTTCCCACACTCTAACATTCCGTTCTTTCCAGATTCCCCAAATCAAAAATAAAAGCTTAGCAAAGGTAGTCTTTGACAGTTTCTCAGAGCAAAACGTCAACCAACGTACTCAAGGCATCCAAATCATCAGAATCAGTCCCTAGACAACAACCCTTGATGCTAACATTGGTACTAAACACATCCTTTGTAAAAGTACAATTACGACACATATGAATAACTGTCTCTGCATCAGCATTGCACAGAACGCAAATTTGAGACTCCAACTCCACATGTCTAGAAGCTAATCGGTCCCTAGTAGGCAAGATATCATGACAAATTTTCCATGCAGTAACCTTAGCAGAACTAGGCATCTTAGCATTCCAAATTTTTTTCCATACTCGCTGATTAGCCATAACAAAAGAAGGAAGAGTTGAAGCATTTTTTGAAAAGGCAAAACGATAAGCTGATTTGCCAGTGAACATACATTTTCTCTCAAAATGTCATGTTAACCTGTCTTCTGGTTGTCTAGAGCTCAAAGGAATAGCAAGTATTGCTTCTGCATCCTCAGGAGTAAAAATGGAACGCACCTTGCTCTCATTCCAATTACTTGGAGGAGTAATCAGTTCATCCACCATATTCACATTATGTTGACACACTAAAGCACCAAGAGGCTTATGAGCAGGTAACTTGGGTATCCAGGCATCGTTCCACACAGAGACATAATGTCCATTACCCACCTGCCAAAAAGCACCAGTCTGGATAAATTCCCTTGTAGCAAAAATACTACGCCAAGAATAAGAAGGTGAAGCATGCACAGTCGCATTCCAAAAATCACCCTCAGGATAATAACGCGCCTTATATAATTGTGCCACCAAAGACTCCGGATTAGAGACCACCCTCCATGCTTGCTTAGCAAGCATAGACATATTAAAATCAAACAAGCTTCTGAACCCCAATCCTCCCACTTCTTTGGCATGACATAAATCATCCCACTTTTTCCAGTGATTTTATGCTTATCTGAGGTACTACCCCACCAGAATCTTGCACACATCTGTTCCAAATCCTCACAAAAATTCTTTGTAAGTTGGAAGACACTCATAGCATGGTTAGGAAGAGCCTGAGCCACAACTCGAATTAAGATATCTTTACCAGCACCACTAAGTAATTTGCCTTGCCAAAGCTTCAACTTCTCACCAAGCTATTACACTTTACTGATGGGACTATTTACTGATAAAGTGATAAGCTATTACACTTTTCCCTCTGAATTTGCTTCTTTGTTGACTCTTATTCTAGGATTACAAGCAACAAATTGGATCTTTATACACATACCATTAATTGGACATAAAAAACAAAGACACACTATGCCAAAAATTGCATCAGACTACGCTTTTTAGACAACGAAAAAAAAATTTTCGTTGTGTGTTGATTGAAAATGCTTCATACAACAGATTTAGTGAGATTCTGTTGTATAAGGACGCCAGAAATCAGAAATCTGTTGGTGCATGATTATTGTACAACACTTATAAGAATTTGTCTGTTGTCTGAATGAAAAGAAATTTCCCTCCCACCTTCCTCAAATTTGGGTCGAAATTTTGACTCACGTTGTACAACAGTATAGCTGTATATGTTGTATGAGCAAAATATCATACAACACATTTTTGGTTTGCGTTGTGCAAGTTTGGAAGAAAATTAGATGTTCCCAAAATGAGAGTCTTTAGCGCCAAAATGGTTAATTTTTGGGAGAAATGCGGGTACATGATTGTAAGATCCTACAACGGAATTACCTATTTTTGTTGTGTGAATGTGCCTAGGAGGGAGAAATGAGTTTGTGATTTGCACTAGGCGGGAGATTTGCTTGTTGGATCCCTAGGATGAAGTTTCAGTGTAAACTATCAGACAACAAAATTTCATTTATGTGTTGTCTGAATTGATTATACAAGTTAAAAAAAGGCGGAGAAAACGAAGTTAAAAATTTCGACACGGGGGAAACAAAATTTTCGTTTCCCACACACTTGGTTAGTTTTCCCACTTGCTCTGGCAGCTCATTTTCACCTCACTCACTTCATCCCTGAAAGAACTAGCACGCGACCCATCTCTGGCTCTTCCCCGAAATCCTAGCCCTCTCCTCCTTCCTCTCCCGCTCTCTTTTAAGTGAACGAGATAGAAGACGACCCTTTTCGGTACACAATGTCAGCTTTATCGATGAGATGGACATTCTGGGCGGCTCTGAAGATGGGGACGGATTGGACCTTGAGGGCCAGTTGGTCACGGTCTGTCTGGGAAGCAAAGAGATCGAGGTGGAGGAGGTATTGGTTTCTGGGGTGGTAGGTGGCATCGAGGAGGCGTAGGATCTGACCCAAGTCGCCTTTAGACCCGGAGAGGAGGTGGGCCAAGGAAGGAGGGGTCGGATCGGAGGAGTTGTTGTCGTGGTAGACGACGCGGTGGCGCTGTTGGGCCGGGAGAGAAACTGGTCGGGTGGGATATGGGGGTTGGGGGACGAAGGTGGGGAGGAGGAAGAAGAGGGTGGGGAGAGTGTGGCGTAGGTGAGGGAGGCGGAGGAGGAGGCGAGGGTGAGGAAGACGAGAAGGGCGAAGAGGTAAAAGGCAAAGAGAGCGGAGGAGAGGGAGGCGGTGGTGGCCGTGCTCCACGGCGCGTCGATTATGCTCCGGTTGTCAACCAATTGGGACTGGTTCGTCAGTCTCACTGTTGATGACTACCCTTTTCTCAAACAAGACGGTACTGCTTGGATTTCAGTTCATTGTTTCTGGGTTGCTGGTGATTTTTGTGTTTTTGATATGCTTTTTTGTTTATGGGTTGTGCAGATCTTCTTCACATTATGTCATTTCTACCTAAAGATCTGAACTTTGTGAACCATTCATTAGCTGGAAAGAGTAAGGTGCATTTGTTTTTTTTGTATCTATTGTTTTCGAGTTTTGTGTTATTGTTGTTTTGAATGTTGTGGTGGATGCTGAAGCATGTGAGGGTTTCAATGTTTTGTGGTGCTACAGGTTGAAGAGATTGAAACCAGTAAGTGTTGAAGAGATTGAAGCTCAGTTTTCAGCCCGGTAAGTTTGGACCTTTCTTTGTTTAGAACATAGACATAGTTCCTGGAAACTCTTGGTGATTATGATTTTCTTTGTCTTTCACTCTCAAAATTTTAATCTTTTTGATTTGGGTTTCCTCGATTTGCAGGTTTGGTCCAACAATCAACTACCCAGCTCTTTCTTTTATCTGATTATCATGTAATTGGGATCAATTGAGCTCAAAGTCGTAGACTTTCACTGACCCACTATACAGATACTTTTGTTCTTGAAAGTTTGATTTAGCCATGGATAAACTCACTGATGCAGAAGCTGCTAGTCCTTCTTTAAGGTTCTCTTTTCATATCCCAGTTTTTACTTACTAAATGTTTACTGTGCATATTGGCTTGACTTCAAGAATCATTGATTGATTTGTTGTCTTGTGTTTTGGTTTAGTTTATTTGCTGCATTGTCATATAGGGCTGCTTCCATGGCCATGGTCTTTATCAACAAAGCTGTTCTTCTTATGGAGTTCTCGAATTCAATGACACTTCTTACTATGCAGGTATCACGTTTAGTTTCATTTCTTTATTGTCTTGGCTATTTGCAATTGCTTACTGCTTGATTGATCATAACAAGTTGTCGTCTTTCGTTTCTCTTTTCTTTTTTGATTACTGTATGGTGTTGCAATTGATGTGTTTCTCAAACTTATGTAGTTGTCTTTACACGTAAGATCTTTATTTAGTGGAATATTCAAAATGCATCAGTACTAGTATTACATGCATATATATTTATCACAACACACATAGACACGTATGGAGCATATATAGTTGTAGATAGAAGAACGTGATACGACAATGGAGAATTAGATGCTAAGTCTGCTAATGTGCCCACCAAGTCCTTTTGGCTATTACATTAATTGCATCTAAGAAGATGTTATAATCTGCAGGAATTGTTCTAGAATTTCACGAATTCTTGTATAAAAATTTAGATATTCTTAATCATGTGGAATGAAAGGAATCTAGGTTCTAAAATTTTTGAGCCTGTCATCATTAATTCACCAAAAGAATGTTGGTGTCTTGCCTTGAAGTTGTGCTAGATGTACTAATTTTATTAGATAGTTAATGTTTGTGTCTGTCATAATGAATTTAATTACTCACCAACACTTTGCCGGGGACATGAGCAATGTAATTGAAGTACATTAATTGTAATGCGAACTGGTCAATGAGGCTGGCTTTTGTGACTCTAAGGGTGTTCTTCTTTTTCACTCTTAGATTTACATTAGAGTTTGTTTGCTGCACATGATGAAAGTTATCATCACAAGTGTTACTGATGCTTAATAATCTGTTTTATTTTTTCAATGGGGTAGGTGCCGGTAGAAGTACCTTATTGGAATCAAGTCTTCAGGGACCCAGGATGGGCACTGATGGTGGATATTGGAAGGGGTAACATTCTTATTCCTTTAATAATGAACTCTCTCTCATATCTATTTATAGTTACAACTCCTAGTGATTCTCAATTATAAGCAATTAGCATTGCCTCCAGATTTTCGTTCTTCAATCTTCGATGGCAACATTAATGATAATTTTATTTAGGTAAAGAAGAAGTTGGAATTCAGTTAAATCTCTTTATCTGTTATGTTTAATGTACGGCTCAATATGGATGCTGATTCTAATATAAACTTTGACTGTTATAGATGCTGATTCTAATAGAAACTTTGCTTTCCTCTGATTCTGATATGATGGCTTAAATTATGTTATAGATGCATTATAAGTTACACCAATATGCTCTTACTTTTTTTATTCATCTATCTAAAAATTTTAAAAGTTTGTTCCTCTCAGCTAATTGAAAGTAGAAGTAGGAGAACTAGACGAGAACTAGGCTGAACTTTTGTATTGCAAAGAAAAATAGGAAGTCCATTGCCCAACTGTGTCATGGTATAGCTACTTGTTTTACTTCATTATCGAATTGGTTTTATAATGCAGCCTCATCCATGAATGGTGAATTTAAATTTTGTAGCTTGAGTTCTCCTCTTAGTCCCAAAGAAATTGTGAAACCTTGAAAGGTGTCCAATTTGTAAGTTTGTGGGAGGGGATGATGTTAACAATGTTATTTTTATGGAATTAAATCTAAATGAACACCAGTAATTTAGCCTTCTTCTACAGGGAAGGCGAGAAATGAAGGTTCTGGGAATGGAAATGCTGAATCAAGATCATACCTTGAAAAGAAGCTCGTATTTTGTTTTGGTTCGCACATTGCAGCACAAATGCTACTCCCTTTTGGAGAAAAGAACTTGCTTTCTTCTTCAGAGTTAACGCAAGCACAGGAGATTGATTTCATTCTATGCTTTCTGCTTTTCAACGGTATTAATGTAAAGCAAAAAATAATCTTAGAGGATATGCAATGCATAATCATTTCTCTAATTCCCTTCACTTTTCTCTAGTTCCCTTCACTCTTTTACTCAATTTGCAACAGATAGCTACACGGGTGGTTATTCAGTATGGGTGGGGACCTGATGATAGTCCTGCAATATATTATCACAGCAATGCGGTATTCTTCTTTCTTTGCATTCAAGAGTTGGTCATGACTTGTGTTAGAGATATAGATATTTCTCATGTGCCGTCTAAAACTTCTTTGATTCTATTTTCCCTTATTCATTTTGTTAAAATAGGGATATTGAGCTTCTAACTGGAAAGGTTTTGTTAATATGAGCTTCTTTAGCCTCCATACCTCTGTTTGTTCTTTTTAGTTATAATATTGTATTTGTTGTCTAGAGTTGGTTTCGTTTGCTGTACTGTTTTGCCTTTTCAGTTTGGTTGATTACTCTATATATTTGTGTTAAAATATGCCCCTCTCAAAAAACATCAATTCCCTTTCTATCTTGCTGGAAATTTAGAATGAGGTAGTGAATTGCAAATTTTACTTTGCATTCCATAATCTATCAAATTTCCCCATAAAGGATAAATGTATGTTGAAGTCCTAACATGTTCTCTTTGGTACAGTCTACTGCTTTAAGCATGGGGAATAACCATGAGTATGATATGGCAGTTAAAGTTGAAAAGGTATGACGACTATGACTATTATTTGTTCTAAGCAATTACTCTATGTTGATATAACTTTCCCTAGTAATGCTTTCTTATTTTGTAGATCCATGATTTAGCACATTATAAAGCTAAAGAAATGCTCCATCGAAATGAGTGGTAGCAGCCAATACACCCAAGCGGATACTGATCAAGTGCGAAATGAGTGGGGGAAGTTTGTTGTCAACACATATGTGCATGAGCCATGAAGTAGCGCGCTTGATGCTGGTCCATTTTTGCTAAGGAAAACATCTTTTTTTGTGCTTCTCTGCTGGTACATTGTCATGCACCATGTGTTGCATGTTTTGGAACAATAGATATATATGTATCAGCTTTTTGATGTCCCAAGTAGATGGGCATGCACTAGAATGCTTCTCTTGTTTAAAATGTTGGGTTCAATGATTAGTGGTTTGCAATGTTTATATTTGATGGTTTGCAATGTTTATATTTGGTATGTAAATGGATCAAATGCACAATTTAATTCAGGAATGGGATCTGTTCAAAATAATCAGACAACAAAATATACAAAATGATAATTGCCCGTTGTCTGAATGACCAAAAATAGGGACAAATGACACTGCAATCATTCATATCATACATCGGTTTTTAACAAATCACTGTCTTCTAATCTATACTCACACAACAGAAGCAATTAAACTCTGTTGTCCCAGAGTTAATCAGACAACAGTTATAGTCCAAGAACTGAAGTTTGAATATCAGTCAGACAACACACAAAATAAAAGTCTGTTGTCTGAGAAGCTCAACATACAACATCTTCAAAACTAGCACTGTTGTCTAAAGGCAGCGCCGCAACTACAGCGCAGCTGCGCCTGGCATCTGCCGAGCCACCTGCCGAGCCACTTGCCGAGTATTACACAACACGTTTAACACATACCACGTTTAACAATTTCTGTCTATCGTCTGATACCACTTTTGGCATAGTGACATCAACTACTATTAACATCATTTCTAAGGGCCATTTCCAAAACATTCAGCATGCCCAGTGGAAGATCAACATCAAGAATAGACACGACTTAGGTCAAACAACTAAATTTTAGTGTTTTTATTCAGAAGCTTTATAAACTAAAACAAAGGAATACCTTTTTTGTCAACAAGTAGGGGACTTCTGTTCTACCAAAAAAATTAAAAGTAGAGGACTTGAAATTGATATATGATCTTAATAACAAGGACATGTATTAGGATATGGAAAACCCTACCAAAAGAGAACTTCAGAAACAGATATTGAATAGATGTCAATCAACTTTTCTTTTCCTTGTTTTTGCCTAACAATTAAGCCACTGCTACTAACTTGTATGATACATATATAGTCAAAATAAGTGATTCCAGAATCCTAAACTAACCCATTGGCATCCCCAAATCGTAAACCCCACAAAGAATAAACTACATTAGGATATCAAGACACGGACACACGCCCCATGGTAGCTAACATGATACCACTATTGCACTCAAGGTCAAACTTAATGTCCCAAGAACTCATTTCAGCTTAGTATATAGTCCAAAACCCAAGTTAAACTTACTATACATAC